>NW_027279546.1:0-30000 GCF_046629955.1 Centroberyx affinis
ATTACATGATTAGCTCTCCTAATCTGTGTTACGTAACACTAAAAACGTTAATCTGGCTGGAATCTGTGGCTTGGCAGCAGTTGGCATCAGCTGGCACGGCGGCCGTGAATACAGACTCACAGAGGATGAAGGCATGAGATTATTGTATTATATCTGTTACTTTCCCATGCTTAGTACACAGCCGAAGTCAATATGTCACCCACATATTTTGAATGACATTTTGCTGACAGCGGTAGTGACGTAGCAACTGTCGCTATCATCATGTGTTGTACAGATTAAATATGGATGTGAAAAAAAATGACATTTGGATTTGCACCGTGATAAAAGAGCATTTTTCATCATTGTTATTTGTTTTATGGGTGCGTATTGTTCCATTATTATTTTATCTCTCATCGTTTATTTTAGTGACACCTGTTGTTATGTAGTTTAACGGTTTCCCTTGTTTTTCATCTCTTTATGACGCCTAAATACTGTGTTTAGGTAGCTGAATGTTGGAAATTTTGCTGGAATTCTGAAAAAGCCGTATGAAGGAAGAGTGTTGTTTGTAAAATAACGTGATCACACACAAGTCCCACAACCTGACCGCAAACCCTGCAAGCAGCCAACACTTCTCTTTGCATGATGAATAAGGAAATGCGGCAAAAACCTCCTTGTGTTTGTGCATGTGTGTTTGTGCATGTGCTCATACTGTACATGCATTATGTGCAAGCTCATGTGTACGTGTGTGCATTTGTGTGTGTGTTTGCACAGTATGTTTGCGTGCTTGTTTAGGTGTGTGTGTGTGTGTGTGTGTGTGTGTGTGTGTGTGTGTGTGTGCGTGCGTGTTTGTGCATGCGTGTTTACACAGTATATTCTAGCTAAGCTGACTGTGTGTTTCTCTACCAGCAGGGAGAATAATGATCGCAACCACTGCTGTCACTGTTACGGTGGGCAAGAAAACTGCCATCGCTGGAGGTAGGAACATTTCTATCTATCTCTGTCTCTCTCTCCCTCTCTCTCTCTCTCTCTCTCTCTCTCTCTCTCTCTCTCTCTCTCTCTCTCTCACGCACACACACACACACACACACGCGCTTTATTCGCCTCTTCCATCTCTTTCCATCTTGTCCTCACTCCCTCCACCCCATCTCATCCTTCCTTTCACAGATACACACTCTCTCTCTCTCTCTCTCTCTCTCTCTCTCTCTCTCTCTCTCTGTCTCTCTCTCTCTCTGAACTTTTCAGCCAGTAAAATTCAGACCTGCTGATTGGTTGGTAACATTTGAACGCGCTGATTGGATGGTGACACTTTGCTGTGCTGATGGGTCAGTAACATTCTGCCATGGCTGATTGGGTGGCGACCGTGTGACAAGCTGATTGGCTGTGCTCTGTGATTGGCTGAATGGGCTTTGCGATTAGTTCAAAAGCAATGTAAAGACAAACTTGTGTAGTTGGTTTCTGTTGGTTTCTGTTAGTAGTTGGTGTGAAATTTAGCATTTTCACAACAATAAAACTTTCTTTTATAAATTAGATACTACTCAATTTTCACCTTGATGAAGTTTGATAGCATGTAGTTATAGAGGAGTGAAGTCTTTCACTGACCTGAATTGTCTTCTTGATGACGTCTTGATGATGATGTGATAAAAAAGACAAGAGAGAGATGCTTGTTCACATACTGGAGAGTTCCTTTGCTCTACCTGGTTTAAATCTCCTGACAACCTTTTGGGTCTAATTAAGATCTTGTCTGTCTGGTTTGCCTTGATAGACGCCTCAAATATACCTATCATAAAGAGGAAGATATTTGTATATGTCTGTGTGTGAGTGTGTTTGTATACACACGCACACAGAGTCTGACTCTTTCTTTCACTTGGTGCGTGTGTGTGTGTATGTGTGTGTGTGTGTGTCCTTGTAAGCCCATCTGTGACTGATGCACTCTTCAGTCATAATTATCTGAGAGAGACAAGACTCTCCTGTGATACATTGTGTGTGTGTGTGTGTGTGTGTGTGTATACATGCGTGCATTTGGTGTCTTATTACTCTGACAGACAGATAGAAACACACTGAGATACCACACACACACACACACACACACACATATCTGCATTTCACAGCTTTCTTAGAAATTGTCTTAGGTGTGAAAATCATATTATATTTGGAAAATGAGAAAAAAGGGAAGCAGGGAGAAGTGAGAGAGAAAGTTAGAATTAGATTGATCATTTCTCTCTCTCTCTAATCTGTCTCATTCTTGCCATCTTTCTCTTTTTTCTCTCCTTTTATCGTGTTCTTGTTCTCCCTCTTCTCTCTCTTTCCATCTCTCTCTTCCCATTGTTCTGTCTCTCATTTGTTTAGAAATCTCATTTGTTTAGAAATACGAACAACACATTACATCTGATCCAGAGCTTTGATATGTTGTACAGTAAATTCTGTACGCAACGTCCAGAATGGCTGTTTCACGAGAAATGACAGATGGCTCTCATTTTACTCACTACTATTACATCTAAAAACTAAAGTCAGCACTAAATCATGTTTTTTGAGCCATAAACATGATTATATGGCTTCTATAGTGAACTGCATTAATCCTGTATTTCATTTCAACAATTTTGCAAGCCCTTCATCTGCTTCTAGGGACAGAAAATCATTGCAGTGTTCTCTATGGGCTGAACCACCGCACCTCAATCAGTGATGTCGAGGCAGGTATTTTGCCTTTGGCAGTGTCAAATGCTTTGCAATCAGAAAATTGTTCCTGCCTCCAAGTAGAGATGAGTGATCACTTATCACAGACACACACACCTATTCACTCTCGCTTCCCACCCCACTTTTTCACATCTTTCAAAATTGTGTACTTGGCAGAGAGTGACTGAAAACAGTGTTTACACACTCTTTAAGCAGAAGTAGGAGTGCATGTTTAAAAAATGTATTCCAAAAATATATATATATATATATATATAAGTAGAGCTTCTATATTTGTGATGGGTTACATGAATGAAGGGTTCAGGAATGTAGTGGAGAGTAAACCCACCTAAACTCAGTCTAACCGCATTTTATTTACAGAATAGAATAGTTTACCAATCTTTTTCGGCTGACAAATCTTTATGAGGTGCAAATGAGAGTAGGTAAGTAGTATCAAACTTATGTAAAAATAGGGAATAAATGTATGCTTTTCTGAAAATATAATACATTTTTGTCTATATTGGTGGTTGTTCGTCTTATGATGATCACCGACTGGGTGTCATAGTTTACCCACATTTTTATTCAGCACTACATCACTGATCATATTCTGCCTCTATTGCTCTTTTCTACCAACTGCTTCACCTCTGCCTGAGAGCAACACAGAGGGAAAAGCACTGAGCTCTATCAATGTTTCATAGACTAGCTCTCTCTGCCTGTCTTCCTCTCTCTCACACACACACACACACACACACACACACACACACACACACACCTCGCTGTTTTCACCCTCTGACACATTTAAACACGCACACATACATCTCTCTCTTCTTATGCTGTCATGTCTCTGTCTCCCTTTCCCCTCCCTCTCTCACTCTTCCACAAACATAGCCATGCTCTTTCTTCCTCTTTTCTCTGTCTTGTTTGCTCTCGCTCTCTTTTTTTTCTCTCTGCCTCTCTCTTGCTCTCTGGTTGTGAGTCACGTTTACCTCCTGAACACAAGAGAGGATCAAATATTCAGAAGCTGCCTGGTCAAAGGAAAGACTCTCTCTCTCTCTCTCTCTCTCTCTCTCTCTCTCTCTCTCTCTCTCTCTCTCTCTCTCTTTCTCTCTCGCACACACACACACACACACACACACACACACTAAGAGTTAGCTTATTCATCTATAGCATGACTCAGGCTGTATCCCATGTGGTGTGTATGTTTGTGTGTGTGTGTGTACTACTTTTTCCTTGATGTAGCATTTGAAAAATTACAAAACTGGACAAGCTATGCCGGCCCAAACACTGTGTTAGATTGTAGATAATATGCTGAGTTTGTTGAGGAAACTAACTTATTTTGTCCTTTTTGCTGCATCATGCTTTTTGCTGCATCATGCTCCAATGTGCATCATGAAACAGCATGGGAACAAGTCTAACCAGTTCTGCAACATGCTGAGCTGTGCCACAGTAGAAACAGCATAGAAACCAGTTTCTGCTTCCTAACTGATTTTGTTTTGTTTGAGCTTTCAGCTTTCATCCATAACATTGATTATCTGTATGCTACAAGAGAGGTTTTGGGGTCAATAAACTTTTTTTATTTAAAAAAAATGAATGTAAAATAAAAAAAAGTGATACTTTATTGATCCGAGGTCAGAGGTCAAGATCAGCTCTCATTGCCTGGAAGCAGCCCCTGAGTCATTAGTCCTGCCTACAAGCTAATTGGCCATTCAGCCTGAATATCAGGCTACAGCTCCCATAGTGCTGGCAGGGATTCAGTGTCTGTCAAGGACACTGCAGCGGGACAGACACTTGCGGACAAAGTGGGTTGAACCTTGGTCCTCCGGTTGAAGGATGACGTCCTTGCTCCCTACACCGCCCCGCTGCCATATTTTGCATGAATTCGTTGGGCATATAATAGCGTTTTCAAAATGAAATCATCACACATTTACTTTATGAGGAACACCATGGATAAAAAGTTACTATCTTATACAGTGGGAAAGAAATTTGGTTTATTTTGGATGCAAAGACGGTTGAATATTATACTGACTAAGCACTGGCTAAAACGGTTGTGGTGCCACTTCTGACCACTGAGTGTCAGTGTTTGTCTCTGAACAGAGAACAGTTTTCCTCTCCTGTCTCCCTGGTCATTCTGTGTTCAGCTGATTTGGGAACAGTTTTGATTTCTCCTCCTGTGGTGAAGGCTGGGATTTGGGAGTTGGGAGGCTGACTGGAATTCAGTCACCAGCGACAAACTCCTTTAACTTACGCAACGCAGTGTTTATACTGTTCTAAGGCTCAGTATTGGATTAGTATCTGTCTGTGGCAGAACTGACAGGCTGTATGGTAAAAAATATTGTAAAATGGCTAATACACTCCTACTGACAGATAGAGAGACAGACAGAGAGAGAGAGAGGAAGGAAGAGAGAGAGCGGTAGGTGGATGAAAAAGAAAGAGAGGAGGAGATAAGAAGGTGCAGAGAAAGGATAGAGAGACTAGTTGAGAGAGACAGAGAGAGGAGAGGAAGCAGGTAAGAGAGATTAAAAAGAGGGAGGAAAGGAGATGGGGAAGAGGGGGAGAAAGACAGATGAGCAATCAAGCAAAAGGCCAGACAGAGCAAAGGATAAAAAGAGAGAGAGAGAGAGACCAGATGAAAGAAAAGAAGAAGGAAAAACTCAAAAGAGGGTGGGAGAAGGGGCGACAGAAAGATGAATGGACACTAGATGAGAGAGAAGACGGAGTAGAGGAAGAGGGAGAACGAGATGAGAAATGGAGAAGAGAGAAGGAAGCGAGGGATAGAAAGAGAAAGAGGGGAGGTATACACAGTGCTGTGATCCTGTCCGACAGAGAGAGAGCTGGTTAGTCTGAGCTGTTTTCATGACTGATTGATGCAGTGTTTCTTCTTATTTGACTCAGTGTGTGTGTGTGTGTGTGTGTGTGTGTGTGTGTGTGTGTATGTGTGTGTGTTTGGATGTGTATGTAATCTCTATTCAGAAGCATAAGAAGGGCATCTCAATATGACAAAGCTCTAGTGGTCTGTGGGTGTGTTAGTGCGTGTGCATGCGTGTGTGTGTGTCAGTATGTATGTTTGTGTGTGTGTTTATTCCATCTCCTCTGCTGATAGCCTGTGTCTCTATCTCCCAGCCCCATATTGAAAGCTTTTCTGACTCGGACTGGTTTGCTTTTTGATGCAGAAACAGAGTATAAGAGGAGAATGGAGCTCTGAAAGCAGCTGGCTGCAATTTACTATAAACATGGCTACCACAGTCCTAATGGTTTGTTCGTTTTAATCAGTTCATTACAGATTTTGTTGTTTGTTTGTTTATCACCCCCCAAAAAAATTCTCCCAAATTATTTCTTTCTCACTGCCCATTTTGGGTGGAAAAAGACCTCTGAAACAGCATTTAAACCATGTGGCACAAAATATCTCAGTTGGAACCAATACTAATGAAACATTCTGAAGCTCTTCATTGAAAACAGTGGAAATTAATTGTCTTTGTAGGAGGGATTCTAGCTCTTCTCAGTAGATTGAAACACCCAACCTGTTTCTCATATGGTACACTGAGTTTTGGGATTGACCAACCACTGTGGCTTGTAGACAGAGAAGTTAGTTTCCTGTCCTGGTTCCATTTGTTCCCTCTTCAAACTGTATTAGTTTTGCTGGGAGAGGCCCTGGACTTTTGGTATTTCTTACCAATGGCATCTGTAATGTTAATCCAGTATGAATGTTCCATGTCCATAATTTTTCCAAGTCCAAGAAGTTAAAAAGCCAGATAGCTTCATTTTTTTCAGCAAATGTGGAGATCATCATCAGATAATAGCAGTCCAGTTTGGACTGACAATGTAATAGTGTGTTACGTTTGCGGTAGCCAGCATTCACAGAAAAGTAAAAGTGTATATTATGACATTTTACATCCAGGCTACAAGCAGCAATTTGAATGAAATCACAGAGATCCTTTATCCTGTACGAGCCTCCCCCAGCCGTGTGGCCGTGTGATAAAGCAATGGAATTGTAATTGATAGTAACTTATTTATTGATACTTGTAGACACTTTGTGATAAGCCAGGATAATATGTCCAAGCAGGAACTCAATAGATTCCCTACCAAACCGCCTCTGTACTCAGCTCTTACCTCATGTCGGTTATCATGGCAGACCAATGTTACTCAAAGCTTACACACACACACACACACACACACACACACACACACACACACACACACACACACACACACACAATACCCTAGAGAAAAAGGACCTGCAACGCCTACCTGGCATCAGACTAAGACCTTTAAGATCTGACCAAACCTTTAAGGTTACACCACACCTACGCCACACTAGATTTATTTTGTACACGTTCATGTGCATATACGTTAGAGAATATCGCCACTTTGACAGTTATCTCCTTAGAAATGCCTGCCTTGAAAAATTGTCTAATCCTAGGCTCAATATTTGATTGATCACTATTTGAATTGTTCTGATTTGATAAAGCCCACCCATCTGGTACTCCAAGCATGTTAAGAATTATTGGCAAATATTGGCCCAGATCTGGTGGGTGTATATCCAAGGAATAACAGCAATATCTCTGGTGTCATTAGCCTGGTTTCCACTGCAGGGCCAAATATGGCTTATCAGCCTGGTTCCCCTTCAGCAACAAAACACAGGGCTATTAAGGCTTATGCATCAGCCTGGTTTCCACTACAGGGCCGAACAGGGAGAACTACGGTTGATTCAATATTCATGTCACTCAATTTGTGGCTATTTTGATCTTGAACTCGTTTCCAAAACCCTATGTATCTATTTTGGAAAAGAAATCACTTCCTGAACTTAATCATTTGCCAGCCAATGACTTAATTTACTATCTTTTAAAATGTACCACAGTATGTTTTCATTTTGTGCTATCAATCATTTAAAAAAAATAGGTGTCACTTTTGAATGAAACTGAGAAGCCTACTTCACCTTGCTTTGGAAAAGTGGCCTTTTTGCCCCAGTTAGTCTTTTATACCTTGGCTATGGTCTGGATTTGATTGGCTCAAATTCTAAATTTGAGATAAATGTGATATGTTTTTATTTAAATCAATGCAGATTCACCTGGAAATGCTTCATTGCCATTATCATCATTGTCATGGTCACGATCATCATCATCATAACACAACACACTTTGGATTTCTGGGTAATGTAGTCTTTCAGCGTCTCAGTCATCATGGCTGCTGTAGTTTTAATTAACAAACTATAGTTTATTATTCTTTCAACACACAGGCTATAGGAACAGGATTCAGCTAGCTAAGATACTTAGCTACCAACAACACAAGACCTGCAGACCAAGGGGTGAGAGGACAATGTTTCTAGATCCATAAATAGACAGAGTTTGGCAGTTGCCTTTTTTCCAGTGGCAGCAGTGTTGGGTCCTCAGTACTGCTCCATAGTCCCTGCTAAGCACAGGCTGTGATTATACTTGTCATTTCAGTACCATTTTTGAAATCTGACATTTAAAATGCAATGAGATCACATCACTGTGTGTTTACACTTTCCCTGAAAATGCCCACTATGCACCTTCCAAGGCTGTATTTATGTAAATGTGTGTCTGCATTACTCTTACCTGCTCTTCTCCTCCATCTCGTCACATTGTTCACCTGTTCATTGCCGTTGAATTATGTCTATGTATATACAATGTATGTGACTATGTAGGACACCCAATCACAATGCAAACCTGATCGATTCCATATCTGGTCTGGAAGATCCAATAACAATGTGAGCCAAATCCAGTTGTCATATCCTGCATCCTACAACAGCGTGATAAAAATCATACTGAAACAACAAGTGTACCCACAGCCTGTGTGACTATGCTAAATGACTTTTAGTATGCTGGGCATGTCGCCATGGTAATATTCAGAGAGGAAGCAGCAACATGGTGCCCTTTTGTACAACCTGGCCAAACTCTATCTATGCCTCTAGCAACAGCCTAACCAACCACTGAACACAAATAAATGAATAAGACTAATGAACAAACATTACAGAGATATCCAAACCAAAAACAGAACGAGTCATAAACCAAACAAAAGACAGACATTATGAATCGATACAGAAAAACAAATAATTTAACACATACTTCAAAATGTTTTGGGGATCGTGGGGTTAACACACCATATTAGAGACTAATATAATGATATTTATCTGCATCATACCCAGATATAACATAACACACTATTAATATAAGGTTCTTTTTAGCCAATCAAAAATAGAGAGGGAACGATAGTTATATAGGGAAACAATACGCAATGAAAGTCAACATGTCACCTGCCTATTTCTCAACACATTTTGGAAACTTACATTATGACTGGAGACATTTGACTGGAGACATTTGTAGCATTTTACCATGCTAATCATAAAAACTAAAATTAATATTTCCCACGCTTCTTTGTTTGTTAAAGACAGAGGTAACAGAGTAAATATAATATCTGTTGTTGTAAATGCATTGGAGAGCTAACCAAACAGATTAGTGCTATAAGTTGCTAACAGAAGGTTTTGGCAGTGACAGATGTTTCCAAGTCATGGTTACACTTTACAAAATGACACATGCACTTTCATTGCGTATAGAAGTCCTTTTGTCAGGAAAAACACAAAGAACAACAAGATGGGAAAAGGGATGGACGGAAGGAAGGAAAGAAGGGAGGTGGAAGTCTGTAAGGAAGTGTGAGAAACTTTCCAGAAATAGCACTGGATGGAAGGATGGATAGAGAGATAAAGGGAGAAGGAGGAGGGGGAAAATAGCAGCGTCTTTTTGTTTAATCCCTTGTTCGTTATAATCCCTCTGGGCACAGTGGCCATTTTAGAAAGGAACAGAAGGAAGGAAGGAGGGAGGGGGAGGCCAGAGGGGAACTGATAAGGGAAATAAAGTGCAGGAGTCTGGAGTTTGTAGTCCTTGTAGATGATTTTTGTAGTACTTGTCAGGCAAAAGGGTTCTCTGAGATTTTTCCCATGCCATAGTAGCAAACCTTCACCTCAGATGGTGAAAACAGATTGAAAATGGGACAATCTGAACAACAAAGTGTATTCTCCTTAAAGCAATGCCTGTGGTCCTCCAAATCTGGATAATTTCATTAAACCCTTGTGAAGACTTTGATTCCTGTGGGTATAGAGACTCATCACTGAACTAGCCTAAAAGCATAGTCCAAGTAATATCAGAAATTTAGTTCAACTGATTTGTTCCCCGTGAACAGAGAAATCTATCTAGGCATTGATGATAATCATTTAACAAGGGCCAGGTAGTCTTTAAGTGTCACTGTGCTAAATCTCTTTAACATAAACAAGACTTTTCCCAAGGGAAAATGACAAATACAACAAATTCAAAGTTCAAATGATTTGTTCCCCATTGAGTTCATTGGTAAGATCCATTGGAGAATCCCATGCACAGTTCCAGTCTATTGCCTGTGTCCCTTTGCGGATCAAATTGTGATTTTGTCCAGAAAAGATCCAGAGAAATACTGAGATCTGGTCCAAATACGGGACAATATGTCACCAGCGTCCCCTAACCTCATGAATTTGAGCCATACGTGTGTGATCGTGTTGTTAATCCAAATAATTTCTCCTTCCGTAGTTAATGTTTATATATCCTCAAAAAGTCTCTTTGACATACAGAAGACAGCAGAATCAAAGACTGTTGGTGTGTTTGATTTCCGTATATCATCAGCGTCCCATCAACATGTAATCAATCCCCAGTAGTCAGACAGAAAGGACGAGAGATCTTGACTATGTGAGGACATCTCTTTGTGTTTTCCATGAAGTTTCCATTAGTTTCCAGCATTGATGTTTTCCTGGGGGCACGGAGGTCCAAGGGGCCATCAGAGGAGGGTTAGGCCAGGCCAGGGTGAGGGGTCCTGGGCTAGGATCCTGCATTTTGGGGGAGATTTGGCTTTGGGGATGTGGAGGAGGAGAGAGGTGCTAATAAAACAAGGGTTGGGGTTTCTCTGCCTAATAGCGCTAATGATTCTGACTGTTACTATTACTGGTCCAATTGACACTGTGCATACGTCCCTGAAAATTAAATCCAGTTGTACAAAAACTGGCCATACACTAGGGCTGCACGATATATTGTTTCAGCATCGACATTGCGACATTGCGGCAAATTAACTCAAACACGTCATGCTACAACTTTTTTGCTGCTTGATACAAAAGGAAAACTCACAAGGTTCTCATTTTCCATGACTAATCTACAAGAAAATATGTATTATGTAATATCCGTCTGATATTACATAATTTAGTCTGATTTAAGGGTTCTTGGGTACACAGAGTTTGATCAGTTCCCAGTGTGCTCTGGTGAAGGGGTGCACTTCATCAATTTATCAAACAACCAAAGCAGGCCCCACTAGTCGGCTACCGCAACCTGAAAATGAGCACTGCCTGTTTTGGTTGTTTGACAAACTGATCAAGTGCACCCCTTCACCAGAGCGCATAGCGAACTGATCGCTGTGCATGCAGAGTCTGCATATCAAAAGTTAAAAAGTTACTGTCACAGGGCTGGTCTGTGCCCTAATGTAAGAAACGCTTAACACACACAACACACACACAAAACTTGCAGTATCCAGATCTATCTGTACTTATATCTTGCCGGCATATAGATAAATCTGTTTGTTGCTTGAGTTTGAGAGTTTTACCATCCTCAGCCGTGCTGGGAGGCCTGTTTATCTTCCATCACGCAGATTAAGCATACATTTGAACATCGTTAGAAATGGTAGATTACATGTAAATAACACAACTGCGACACACAAGTCCATTTGTAAAGTTTAATAAGAAACGTGTTGTTTTTCCCAAATACCTCTCCACCTGTTCTCTCTCCACTCCTTGTAGTGGAGGAGTCCAAGCTGAACCAAGTGTGGTAGAAGTAGGAGGGGGGTTTTAAAGTACCAAAATGATGAAAATTATGATTGTTGATTGTATGTGTACATGAATAACACACTGCATGTATCTGGTGAAATTTCCTGTATTTTTTCATATCGCAATATATATCGCAGAAAAAAAAGATATCACAATGTCAGTTTTTTCCAATATCGTGCAGCCCTACCATACACTGTGAGTGTCCTGTAACAGCGTGAATGTTGTGTTTTATTCTAGAGAGAGTATTGTTGCAGCAGTAGGTGGTTGGTAGGAGAGTAGGAGGGATGGGTGGTAACAAATACTGCAGTGGGAACAGTGTCCAAATGGCAGAGAGAATACGGGAACAGATAGGATTTGAGTGTGTGTGAGTGTGTGTACGTTTGAGAGAGAAAGAGTGAGAAAGAGAGAAAAAAAGAGAAAGAAGAATAGAATAAACAAAGAAATAAAGAAAGATATAAGGAAGACAAAAAGTGTGAGAGAGAAAGGTGTCTGTAGGAGAGTCGGTGAGAGATACTGTAACTGTGTGCATAAAACAAGCTCTCCCATCTCTCCTCTTTGAGCCCTTTTAATTTTCACCCCTTTTAACCTTCACCCTTTGACCTCTCAACCCCCCGTCACGTCCTCTAGGCCACAGAGGAGATCTGTTTCTCCTCCCTCTCCTCCCCATCCGCCTCTCCGTCTCCCATCAGCGGCTGCCTCTTCTTCAGCTCTCTCTGGTACTTGGCCATCAGCGAAGCGTAGATGCAGCCGTATGCCGCGGCGGCAACCATCATGATGCACACGATGCCGCACACCACGCCGGCGATCACCACCGTGCCGATGGCGCGCCGCACGCTCACGGGCCGATAACGGGCGCGTACGCAGTCCGCCGGCGCCTCCCCCCCTGCGGCCCCTCCTCCTCCTCCTCCGCCTCCCGTGTTTGAAGAGGCATCGGATTCGTCGCCGTTGTTGCCATTGTTGTCAGAGGTGGGTGTGGGGTCGAGGGTGTTCCGGCTGCAGGGAGGGGAGGCGGGGCCTCCCGAGCCGCTTCCAGAACGGGAGGCCCCGCCTCCTCCGGCCCCGTTCTCGTCCTCAAGTTGGAGACAGTAGTTGAACATCTCCACTGGAACGCCGCGGATGTCCCGCCCACGCAGGTCCTTGGGTAGCGTGCACTCCACCGCATCCACCTTCCCTCCTGACAGACAGAGAGGAAGAGGTCACTTATAAAATGTCTTATGCCTGTAAAGCACTATCAAATTAACTGAGAGAGAGGGAAAGAGAGAGGGGGGTGGTTGTGCCAACACTAGGATGAGTCATACATCACCACACATACACACACACACACACACACACATACACTCAGAGTTTGCTGTGCCCTCCACACTAAGTTGGAGATAGCCTCAACTAAACCCTTCTATAATTGATGAGATGACATGCTTAGCTACAGCAGAGCTCTGGTATGTGCATGTGTGTGTTTGTGTGTTTGTGTGTGTGCATCTGTGTGTGTGTGTGTGTGTGTGTGTGTGTGTGTGTGAGTGTGAGAGAGAAATATGTGAGTCACTAATTCCCACAGGCTGGAGAGGGATGGGGGATCTACTTTGTTATCATCACACGCTGCATTTGTCTCTACACATATTTATCTGGAGGTCTCGTGCTGGAAAACCATTGATCTGCACCCGTGATATAGGCGAGGAGCAACAGAAAGAATGAGATAACGGAGGAGAAGAATAGAAAGACGGAACAAAGAAAGCAGTGTTTTAGCCCCCAGATGCTTTTATCTCAGCGTGTGACAAAAGACTCCCCTCCGCAAACAGAGCTTTCTGTATATTTCTCAATATTACAGAATATCCCAGCTGTGTCTTTGAAGTGGATTGAAGCAGACAACGGTGCTGATAGAAGGGAACACAGGCTGCTGTCACCAAGCTTTTGACGCTTGTACAACGCTTTGTCTCACTTTCTAAACTCAGTGTGTGTTGAATCGTGCTTCGTCTGCCTATTTAACCCCTATTGTCATGCTTTCGTGTTGAACTACAAAATGTCTCCCTTTGCAATCTTCCCCGCTGTTGCAGTGATTATTAAATATCACGTCTCTGTCTTGTGCTGAACGGAACAGAACTGAACCAAGTAAACTGAACCGAACTGAATGAAGCCCAGCAAAGCAGAACAGAACAGAATGAAACAGAGCAGAGCAGAAGAGAGAGGAGATGCTTCATTAGCAGGGCAGCTGAGGCCCGGGGCGCTGAGGTGAATGTAGATTTTTACACATGAAGAGAGAAGAGCAGCTGTGCTATCTGATGTACTAACTGCCTGCAGAGACACGTGTGTATCACACATGGTACACACACACACACACACACACACACACACACACACACACACAGTGAGTGCGCTAATGTGCATTCACACACCGATGCGGTTGTATTATGTTGGTATAAGCGCACGCATGCTCGTGCACAAATGTGAACACACACAACACACGCACACCTAGACACATCTCTCTCTGAAGTAAACTAGCATTCTCTCTCTTTCCTCTTCGTATCCACCCACTCCCTCTCGATTCCCATTTCCGTCACAGCTCTTTCACATAAACCAAGTCCCACTTTCTAAGCTCCACCTAACTCTGTATACAAAAATCAAACACCTGCAGTATTTGAAGATGTAGAGGTTACAGTCATCATATCCCCTAACCCAAACCAAGCGCACCATCTCTAAGCTCCCGTAACTTAAACCGAACGCCCACCTCTGTACAGCAGCCACTCCATCCAGTGTTTGAAGTCGCGGAGGTTGCAGTCACATTCCCAGGGGTTGTGTCCCAGTTCCAGGTGCTGCAGGTTGGCAAGGGGCTCGAACGCTGCCCTCTCCAAACCGTGGAGCCTGTTACCCGCAAGAGACAGCCACCTATGGAATGATAATTACGATAATCAGAATCAAAATCAGTTTATTCGCCACAAGGAACTTATCTTGGTGGCATTGGCACAGAGAGACACTGACAACTAGTGTAGTAAACATCAGCAGCCGCTACACGTACTGCCATCCTGTCTATTGCTGCTGCAGCTACCAATCAGCCAGTTCAAATTGGCCATCGGACAGCAGCTGAATACAGAGTTGGAGCATTGGTGGAAAGGCCTTCCCACTCCAGTCAAAACAGCAGTCCATCTTCCTTCAGTAGTATGCTGAAAGCTCATCTTTTAAACAATTACCCTCTTGCCACTAAATGATATCCCCTCTCTTCCAATCACTAACTGCTCTCAAAAAACCCTCTAATTTTCTCCTTGACTCTTATTCTATTTCTTTTCCTATCACTTCTCTCTAACAAGATCATTCTGGGGTCACCGGGACATTGTCAGGGCGCTATGACTCTCACCCTTGACCTCCTCACTATTGGCCGCTTGTAATGTCAGTAGTCTAGGAATTTGAGCTCATTGCACTCATTGTAAGTCGGTGTGGATGACAGTGTCAGCTAAAGGCCTACAATGTAAATGTAAAAGCATGTGTGTAGACAACATGAGTCTACCTGAGGCTCTGCAGCTCGTCCAGTAGTCCCAGAGGAACAGAGGAGAGACCATTCAGGGACAGATCCAGACTCTGGAGACCTCCCAAACCCTGTAGAAACATACAGACAGGTTGATTTGTTTGTTCTTTCTTTTGCAAATACAGTATATAATCAGTGATGTAGTGAAACATAAAAAGATGGGTAAACTCTGACCTCCAGTTAGTTATAATCATGTGGCAAACATTCACTAATATAAACAAAAATCACTTTTAAGAAAAGCATTAATCTATGTCTTTTTCCATAATATACCCTCTTCTTATATAATTTCTATCAGTTTGCTACTACTTAGTATGTTAAAGGCCTAAATATTGAAATGGTCTGATACAGAAAATAAATCATTAGCTTAAAGATATGCTTACATTTTGAATTCAAGTCTGTTATTTTTCTTCACAGGTCACATTGTGAAAAAAATTCCATTCACTGCCTTTCCTAAAAAACATGTTAGCGCTGATAGCCTCCCTCGTTGAGACCAAGAGGCACAGCTAGCATCGCCGGATGGGAAAATCTTGTATAATTCAGGATCACAACTGAAGTCGTAACACAAGCTCATCCTACAGACTGCTTCAGTTTGGATGAAAGTGGAAGAAAGTGTCGAGCAAATGGTCTATTACTAATTTACCACCTGGACCAGGGCCAAACCCAGTCAAGTTGTTACAGTACTGTATGTCTGCTCAGGTCGGCCATATTCCTAAATATAGTCTTTAAAGCTCCACTCCGTAGTTGCTGAAACACCGTTGCCCCACTACAGTCTTTGTTCAGATATTTAGTGGATTGAAGACATTTTTCACTGTCAAATTGATTGACTGATCTGATGGAATGACTCACAGTACATGACAGATGAACAAGAGTTTTACATGCATTTTGAGAGCGTTTATGTTGTAAACTACTTTATAATATGTATAGCTCCTACCTGGAAGAGGTCTCTGTCCATGCCTGTTAGTGAGTTGTTGTGTAGAGTCAGTCTTGTCAGGTTGGACATGTCTCTGAATAAACCGGCTGGCAAATTATCCAGGTAGTTGTTAGACAGGTCCAGCACCTAAAATACACAGAACAACATTTACATTTACATTTACATTTACATTTACATTTGAGGCATTTAGCGGCCACTCGTATTTAGAGTGACTTAACAAATAATTTCTGAAGTAAATCCTATTTTTTTTTAGGAGTATTTAGAAAAATTCTGAAATCATCATCCAGAGTAATTTCTAATGGCTGCAATAGTAGCTTAAAACCCAACATCACCAACAAGCAGCCAGTACTGAGGACTGTACAAACTGTACTGTACTGTACCAAAATATTCTTCATCTCTATAAAAATAATGTGTGATAGAGTGCCAACACATCCAACTCTGTTTTATCAGCTTTGAATAGATTCTTAGCAGGGTTTTGCAGGCAGTTTTCTTTCAATTCAGCCAATTAAGGAAGTGGATTTTCTTAATTTATCAACATTTTTTCCAGGTTCATATACTATATTCTTTCTTGAAGGAAATAATTGAGAATCGATATTCACAGGTTAACCAGTGAATAGCAGTTCACTCTACATTCAGCATTGACAGTGAATTGACCCTATCCCTGATGTCTAACCTGCTAAATATTAAACAGTAAAACTTGTTAGTATTCAAGGTGGGAGGTTAACAGCAGCCAAATGCTGGTAAATTCTTGCTGTGACAAGTAAAATAGTCTACCAGCCACTTTGACAGGCTCCAACTATCATTTTACCTATTATATTTTAAATACTGACTTTGCTGATAGTGAAGCTGTCTGGTGAACTTTACCACTTTGTGAATTAACTTTAAATAAGAACGTGGGCTTAGCACATAATGTATAAATCACCAGTGACCAGTGCAAAAACCTCGAAAATGTCAACTTTTCATAACTTTTCAGACCAAGAGCAGAGGCTGTCTACAATTTCAGCAATATGAGAGTCAAGATACAGTACCACTTATTGTCCTGAGGGGAATTCAGTTTGCAAGGCCAGTACAGACAACAACCCACAACATGTTCACTGCGAGGCTACCAAGCATTTCGCCAACAACAAAGAACAATGGACTACCGACCTCCAGAGAGGAGAGGTTAGCGAAGGCAGTGGCTCCCAGCGAGGAGAGCTTGTTGTTGGCCAGCAGCAGGGAGCGGCTCCCCGGGGGCAGGAGGTGCAGGGGAGGCAGGGAGGAGAGGCCTCGGCCCCCGCAGTCCACCACCAGGCCGTCCGAGGAGCAGAGACAGGGAGGAGGACAGGGGGAGGCGCAGGGGAGCAGCGCCGCTAGGAGGCAGAGGACACAGAGGAAGACTGGAGGAGGAGAGAGAGAGAGAGAGAGAGAGAGAGAAACATGGTTACTTAACTTTTCAAATCAATTCATCTCTTCAGTCTAGCAACCAATCAGGAGAGGGAGAGAAAGAGCGCTGCATTAAGCCAATTTGTCAGCCAGTCAGTCAGTCAGTCAGTCAATTAATCAATTTGTCAGTGATACTGTCAGTCAGTCAGTCAGTCAATCTGTCAGTGAGACAGTCAGTCAATCAATCACTGTCACTTTTCCGGTGAGGCGGTCACTCAATCAAATTTTGAGTCAGCCAGTTCATTACAATCCTTTATGTACAAGCTTATATAACGCGTTGTGTTTCTTGAGAGAAGTGGAAAGAGAGCGAGGATGGAGGAGCGTCACAGGAGAAGAAATCAAAACAGAATTAGGAAGTAGAAACCAGAACTATCAGTGCTATCGCTGAGGCCTTTACAGCTGTCAGAGATGATGCCCAGCTTCATGTGGAGAGCAGATAGTGTGCCATTTTTTAAAGCGATTTCTGTCACATGTCTGCGTTGTATTGATGTGTAGTCACTGTGGAGCCTCAAGCAAACAACAGACAGGAGAGAGAGAGAGAGAGAGAGAGAAAGAGAGAGAGAGAGAGAGAGAGAGAGAGAGAAACAGTGGCTCAGTACTAAAAGAATACCTTCCTGCACTGGAGGCGGTTTTGATATGCCATTTAAATGCTGGAATCACACGAATCACACAGGGAATTTCCATTTCCATTGCTTTGTGTCACAGAGCCGATGTTTCCATGGAAGTTTAAATTTGGAGAATCGACACAGGGTCTGATTTTACCCTGTTTAGACAGCCATGAAATCAGGTTTGTCTAATCAGGGAAGAGTCAGAATCAATGGGGTTTTATCTCTGTTTACATAGCTATAAGATCTCTACTGCAACAAATGAAAACTCCTCTAAATTTAAGGCATATCCTGCCTGACAGAACCAAACATGGTCTGCTTTCCCGTAGTGATGTTAAAGGTGTGTGTGTGTGTGTGTGTGTGTGTGTGTGTGTGTGTGAGAGAGAGAGAGAGAGAGAGAGAGAGAGAGAGAGAGAGCGATCTAGCCTTGTCTGGCTGACATTTCCATGGCAGCACTCTATTCTGCACAGAGTCAGAAAGCCATCTCATTTTAACAAGGCTGGGTGTGTATGTGTGTGTGTCCTTTTCTGTTTTTGCATGTGCTTGTGTGTCTGTCTGCCTGTGCGTCTTTGTCTTTGTGTGTCTTTGAATGTGTCCGTGTCCTTTTGTGTTTTTGCGTGTGTGTGTGTGTGTGTGTGTGTTCTTGTAACTTCAGAGCAGTTATTCTAACAATAGCAGTCTCACTGAGTGACACTCATGAGGGAAATCCCCTCTCTGTTTTACATTTTTCACATTCAATTCAATTTTCCTCTGGACTGCATTCATTTAATCATTTCCACTCATTATCTCTGTTTCTTTCTCTCTGCATCTCTCTCTGTTTTACGCCTTTCTCTTTCATTCTATTTCAAGTCTGCCTGACTCGCTGTCTCTCTTTTTTCTTTCTCTGTTTCTAGATAATTTTGTTTTTTCGTCTCTTCTTTTTTATCGTCTTCTCATTTTTTCTCTGTTTGCGTCTCTGGATTCAGGCCTTTTCATTCATTCCTTTTCATGTGTATTTGTTTTTCTTTCTGTGTCTCTCTCTCTTTGCCTCTGTCTGTCCCCTCCCCTCTCATTCTGTCGCTCTCTCACTTTATTTCTCTCATTTTCTGTCTCGTTCGTTTTCACTTTGACTCTCTCAGCTCTGTTCTGTATTCCCTCAGTGTCTCGTTACAGTGGCTGACTTTATTTCCGTCCAATGGCTTATCAGCACAACTCATACTTTATCTCTGTGTGTATATTTGTGTGTGTGTGTGTGTATGTGTTTGTGTGTGTGTGTGCATGTGTTTGTGTGTGTGTGTGCATGTGTGTGTGTGTTAAGCACCAACAAAGCGTGATATTAAGCAAACTACTCTATCTAAGCTCCAGACACAAACACAGCAGTTTTTACTTCCATACAAGACTCTTTGCTTCACCAGCGATTTTCATCAGTTGCATCATCTGCATATTATTAGCATCTACTTCTGTGTCTGTGTGTATGTGTGTGTGTGAGAGTTTGTGTGTGTGTGCATGTGTGTGTGTGTGCGTGCCTTTCTATTATCTTTTCTCTGTCTCTCTTTTCATTCATCTGTTTCTCTCTAATTTTGCTTTCTCTCACTTTATATATCTCAACTGATTTGTCTGTCTCTCTCATATTCTTTCTTTCTCCCCTCTCTCTCTCTCTCTCTCCCCCCCCCTCTCTTTCTCTCTCTCATAATCGAGACAATATTCCCTTTCACCACACATATTGGCCGTCTGGCTCTGAGTGTGATGAAACTGTGTGAAATAGGCCTTTACCGGCCCCCCAACTGGTCCACATCGCAATATGAAAAAACGCTGCAACGATGAATATCAGATGATATGTGTGATATTGCATAATGAAAGTCATTTCAGCCTTCTAAGGTAGCTTCACTTTCCTCAGGGCTGCTATATCTCATCACTGATAAGATGTGAAGTTTGTAGAGGTGCAGGGAGAGAGAGAGTTGAGACGATGCCATATATCCTAGTGAGGATTATAACAAGTGTTTAGGATAATATATACTGTCTTTAAATGAGAATGGATATGGTCACATTAACCACTAAATAGCATTTTCACTCCTCAGTTTGAATTGAGTGAATAGGCAGTGAATTGACCTCATCCCTGATGTCTAGCCTGCTAAATGATGCAAGATAAGTCATGCATTCAGGATGGATGGTGCAGCCACTAGCCAAATGTGGGTTAATTTCAAATTTGTCTGTATGCATCATCTAAATAACATTAATACTCCTGAGGGTAATAATGTGTGTCTTTTTTAATAGGAAATGTGCAAATATGTAATTCTTGAGTCAAGAAATCTTTACAAGTGATCAATATTCACATTTCTAGTGGAGGAGTTATAGATATTCGCCTTCGTCTAGAAGAAAATGTTAAGAGAGAGAAATTTACATGTTAAGAGCGTTTCACAGCCCTTTGTCTCTGAAGCCTCCTAAAACCCCACTGTATATTTAAAAAATACATGGGTGTCAACAGCTCTGAAATGGCATCTTTTCTCAGACACAATTTTCTCCTGTAAACAGCGACATGACCCCCCAGAAACAGGCCAGTGACCCATTTTGTGTCCTGCCTGACCCACAATGCACCAGAAAGTAAAGAGCTGTGGGCTCGCAAGAAAGATCAGAGTGTGAATTCTCTCTCCTTCCTGTATCCGTTATCCTCTCTGCTCCGCCCTCCTCCATCCTATAATCCTAATCTCTGGGAAAATTAACTCCAGTTCACGAGTAGATGAAAGAGAGATGTTGAAGCATTCTAACACGTCCTGTGCTGTCTTACTTTGCGGTGGAAAGGCTTCAAAGGATGGAAGGATTTTTTACTGCATGGTGGCTGTAAGGTTTCCTATAACAGGTTGCACTGTTGGAGCTTTTTGAAAAGGTACAGAGATTTCTGAGGACAATATAGCTTGGAGGTACAAGCACTGTTATACAACCGAGAGAGAGAGAGAGAGAGAGAGAGAGAGAGAGGGAGAGAGAGAGAGGAAGATAGAGAGAGAGAGAGAGAGAGAGAGAGAGAGAGATGGGTGGGTGAGAGGGGGGCCGCCATGAGAAAGGTAACAAGAGAAAGAGAGAATAGAAGAGAGAGAGGAAGAGTGACAGAAAGAGAAAAAAGGCAAAGTAAGAGAAGAGGAGTGGAGGGAGAGAGACAGAAAGAGCGAGCGAGAGAGAGAGAGAAATTGTGTATTATTTCGCTGTGTGAACCTCCCCCCCGCGCTGCCTCCCCCTCGCACAATGTCAAACTTCAAACTGCAGTCGTCCCTGTGCACCGCCCCTCTGTCTTCCACAGCACCGCCTGCAATACGGGCTTTATTTTGCACAGCCCGTCTCTCCATTCTTCTTCTCTCCTGTCTTTATGTTGTCTGTTCTCCTCCCTTTTTCTTCTACTCCACTATTCCTTTCCCCTCTCCTCTCTTCTGCTTCTATTACATTACTCCTCTCCTCTCCTCTCCTCCTCTCCTCTCCCTCGGTAGTGTAGCCCATCTTCCAAAATTTATGAGTGGTTTTTAGTTGCTCTAGTGGAGGAGGTGGTCGTTGTTTTGGCTTATTTTAGCTGCTCCAAATCCTCTCTGCTGTAGCGCGCCGCACAGCCAAACCAGAAGGAAAATATTCAGCCACAGTCACAGAAGAAATATGAAGATAGGAGGCTCAGTCCAAATATCTTTAAGGGTTTCTGTGCAATTCAGTAGGATCCAGTCAGACTTCAGCCAGAATCTTATATAAGAAACACCAAATATATAAAAGTGGTGATATTGTGGGCAATTTTTGTGGTAATGTAGATGGGCAATGCTGATCAAATTATTTTTATTCAGATGTTTCCTGGCAACCAAATATTCCTGTGTGATTGAAGGAACAATTTTGAGGCAGTTGTCTGGGCGCTGTAGCCCATCACTGCCCCAACAATCTAGCAATCCTATTGGACAGTCCTATACGACTAACAATCCACAACCAATCAATACTAATGATCAAATGGCTTATTTCTTTATGTTTTGAAGATCTCAAAAACATATTAGAATGCTCAATCTTTGTCTCATATCTTTGACTTTTCCTGTTTTTTATTGTTTTATTGTCTTTTTGTATTGCTACACTATAGAGGATTGGGCAGATTACTCCTGGTACCTGGGACACCCGGGGATTTGTCTTTCTCTATCATGAGAGTAATATTTTATCAGCCTATATTTTGCTGCTATCACATCACACCTTGATGAAGTAAATGAGGGAGCCACGATTTAGCCAAAATGTTCTCTCAGTTACTGCATGGTAAGCATATCGTTCTAAGCCAAGTCAAGTCAAGTTCATTTATATAGCCCTTTGTCACAAGCATGTCTCAGAGGACTTCACAGAGAGTGTGTCTAGCTAGGTCTAACTAAACACAATCAATGGTGAACAAAGTTATGTAAGACAAACATAGCAATTTAGCAAGACAAAACAAACTACCTATTCTACATAGCCTAACCTACCCGGCACCCCAGCCTTAGACCCTAAATGCACACAAGGAAAAACTCCCAAGAAAAACCTTAGTAGGAAAACTTGGAAGAAACCTTGGGCGGGCTGAGGCAAATAAGGATCCCCCCCCGGGACGGCTTATCGTGCAATAGGTGCCGGGCATGCCTGCATGTTTTTCTTGCACACAGATGCTGCTTTCCTCTAGCAGTCTGGCTTTCCTTTTGCTAGCAAGGCCAGTGGCTTAGTGCACACCTGCAAACAGTGTGTGTGTGCATGTGTGTGTGTGTGTGTGTGTGTGTGTGTGTGAGTGTGAGTGTGAGTGTTTGAAGTTGTGAAAGGGTACAAATGAGATATTAGTAGCAAGTAACCTTTGAAATGGGATAATGAACTGTCAGTTTGTGTGTATCGTGTGGGTGTGCGTGTGTTGTGTGTGTGTGTGTGTGTGTGTGTATGTGAAGTAGTTGCCTGGTTGCCTCTTTAGTTTCTCTATCTGATCTACAAAGTCATATCACTGTACTGACAGACACATGCACACACACCTTTTTCACTTAAGTGTGTTATCACGTTTATAGGTACAAATGAACTAAATTGACCTAAACTAATCTCCCATATCAGATGACCCGGCTTGTCCCAATGTGTTGGTATTCGTCAGTGTCCCCTAGGCAACGCTGCCCGACACTCTGGGGCCCCAGCTGTCTGTAAGTTTATATCCAGGGGCCTCTGGGTGACACTGGAACCTGCTGTGATGTCATTACAGCCACTTCTGTTACTGAGCCCAGTCGCATGTTACCGAGCGGCGAGCTGTTTTCCATGCAATAGACGGACTCGCTGCTATCTTATTACTAGGACTCCCAGCTGTCTTTCATGCGACAGACTGAATCGCCTGTATTTCTGAACTCTTTAATGTTTCAGATGCTCCTCTGTGTGACAGCCTGACCCTCTTCTATCCTGACACCGTGTACAGTCAAAGAGTACAGATTTGATTTTCATGCAAAGATCCAGCATTCCACACGGTATTCAACACTTCAACACTTAGCCTTCTCTTAGGTTACATAAGAAAACTTCATTTGTTGTGTGACGTAAAAACACGCAATTACAATCAACAGTCAAGATGCCCAGTCAACTCTCCTTTCAGCAATCACTCCACAGCTATCACGTAAGGCAAAGTATACTAAATAGGATAAAGCACCATTGTATAATATTAGTAACATGTTGTATATATGATAGTTGTTATTGTTTCAACTTCCCTCTGTGGACATTTTGTGGAGGGAGTTTTCCACCCATCCTGGAAGCCAATTTGGCTTACTCTAATTGAGTTGAGGACACAAAATGTTTTTTGTGTAGACAATGCTTTACTTAAGGTGATGATAAAATATTGAGAGATGCTGGTTACATAATAATGCCTTCAGCAAGGCACTGGTAAAGGGGACAGTAAGAAATTATAAGATTGAAAATAAAACAAACTTAATTGTGCTGCACACAGGGCTTTACAATAAACCATAACAGCAAGGCGAACTGAAGAAACAATTCAATCCATCAAAAATCAAATCAATACATCAATTTAACCATCAGTTTGAATAGCACAGAAGGATATGAGGAATAAAAGCGTCATAGGAAGAATCTAATTTGTCATAACTGATGGTGAAATTTCCCATCCATATAAACACTGACTACAATGTTTGTTTCTACAGTAACAGCATCTATGCAGTTTGTTAGACGCTGTTATGTGTCTGATCCCAACTGTAACCTGAGACCTCATTTAGTTAGCAGATGGAAAATAGCCAGCCAACGTGTGCTATGTGTGTGTCTGTGTGTGTGTGTGTGTGTGTGTGTGTGTGTGTGTTTGAATCACTCTTTCTATCTATCTATATCTAGCTTTACATCACATTATATCTCCTCTCCCTCTGGGCAAATTACATGGTCATGGTTTAGTATTGCATGTAAACAAATACAACAGCTCTGAAAGAGGTATGAAAGAATATACACACACACACACACATACACAATATCAAGGCCTCAGGAGTACCACCACATTATTTCAACATTGACAAGGTAATGCTGCGTTACCGTGGCAACCGAATACTGTAAGTGATGTTAAGAGAAGAGAGGAGGCAAAGGGAGAAGTTTGTGGTTTACATCAAATCCCGTAATTTAACCCACATTATCTCTTTCTCTCACACACTCCCTCTCTGTCTGGCTCTCAGGCAAATACACAACCGTATATAATCACATACTCACACAGAGGAAGTCAGGCTTGTACACACACACGCACGCTCGCACACACACACACACACACACACGCACACACACACACACACACACACACATACGGTAGCTGCAGATAAGCAGGAACAGTGTGTAGGTTTTAGGCTGTACTCTTGCTGACAGTCTGATGGGGAGAGGAGGAGAGAGGAAAGAGGAGAGGAGAGGAGGAAAGGAGAGGGGAGGAGGAGAGAGCAGAGGAGAAGAGAGGATGTGGAGTAGAAGCTTCTCTCCAAATCTTAAATATTATACATCATATCTGAGCTGCTTAGAGGATTACTTCCATTTCTCTTTCTCTATTTCTCTCTGTCTGTCTCTTTCTCTCTCTCTCTCCCCTCTCTCTAGTCTCTGTCTCCATCCTTCACCGCCTCTCTCTCTCCCTCTTTCCCTCTGTTTCTCTCCCACCTGCTCTGTCTCTCCCTGTCTCGCTCATTCATTTATTCTGTGATGAATTTTGCAGCGCTGAGACAGAATCATTATTTTGACTTGGGGGGGTGGGTGGGTAACATGCAGGCTGATCTGCCTCTCTAATTCATGTTATCTGTATCAATTTGCAGCTACGCACACAGACACATCGGCCCATGGGAGTGTATGACATGCAATGACATCATTTTTCTGATAGTGGCTATTAATTAGAGAGCGAGACAGGGGAAGACAAAGAGAGAAGGCGATAAAGGGATAGAGACAAAGGGAAGGAAGTGATGGAAAACAAACAAATTATGCCAACCCCACTCTTAAGTCCTCAATCCTGGGATTTCCACCAGAATAGCTCCTTGTTTCACCCTAACCTCACCTCTCTGATGGATGCTGTCTCGCTCCCTGCTGGTCAGGAAACTAGGCCCGGGTCCAAGGCTGAACACACTCTCAGAGTTTGGACAGAAAGGAAGGACAACTTGGCTTTTGATGTTACACCCTCGCCAGTGTGACTAGAATAGAATAGATTCTGTCTTGGATCGGCGACAGGTCGTAATGTATGCACCCTCATCCTTCAGAGGGATGGATAGACAGACGGTATTGATCCAACATACACACACACACACACACACACACACACACTGAGAGAGAGAAAGAGAAAGTACGAGAGACAGTTGATTAGTAGATTTGAGGAAGTGTAATCATTTCTCTGTATGGTTTTAAATTGAATTATTTTACATTGCATATGTAAGCTGCTTTGGAAACATATTAATTTGTGACAGTCATGCCAATAAAGATGTTTTAATTGAATTGCAAATTGAAAGAGAGGCACATAGATAGATTGATAGATAGATAGATAGATAGATAGATAGATAGATAGATAGATAGATAGATAGATAGATAGATAGATGTGGCAGTGGCTGATTCCAATCCTAATATTAGACATGGTTGTACAGTGCTTGAGATCTCTTATCTTGCTAATTGGATGCCCACTTTAGTGGCTGTTGAAGTGCGCTGTAAGTTGAATCAAGCACATCTCAAATGGTTGAATTACCTGAGACCATTATCAACCATTTTCTCTGATTAGTTAGTGAGTACAGTTTTTCTGTTGCACAAGTACCATTCTGTACCAGTACTGAGCTTCCTATGACAGAGAGGTATGGGCGGATGGATAGGTAGGTAGGTAGGTAGATAGATAGATAGATAGACAGACAGACAGACAGACACTGGGTGCACTGTAACTGTGGTACAGTATCAGTATCATGCTGTGCCCATACTGGACCTGCTATGGGTATAATACTGTATCAGTTCCCTTAGGTGAGTGCTGAGCAGGAGTGGTGCTGTTTGTGGTGCAGAGGATTATGCAGATGTATCCCTGCCAGCCTCTGTTGAAAATGGGCCAGTGCCATGTATTTGCATGCTTCAACCACCACACTTGTGTTGTACCTGTACCAAACTGAACTATGGACAAAAGATAATAGAAAAACACACTGCACTGCGCCTTTAGGCACAAGTATGCAGTGGGGAAACCATAGCAGTTTCTGCCCTAGCACGCAGAGATCATGTACAGTATGATAGAGAAGTAAATAAATAGTGAGAAGAGTTAGAAAAGGCTTTCTCTTTTTCATCACCAGACACATTTCATATTGGACAAGCTTGTAGCGTGCTGTGCCCCAGTGGGGAACACTAACAATGCTAGCAAACCATTTTAGGAGAAAGTAAAGGACAAATGTGTCTGGTAAAAAATTAAAGACTACAATTCAAAATGTCAAGGTATTCCCTCAATGGGAAAACCAACTTGTTCTAGAAAAGTTGACTCTTTGGAAAAAAATGTTTCTACCTTTTTATCCCTGGCTCTGAAAATGCCAATCAATTACATTAAAATAGCTATCGATTACATACTTGAGTTTGCCAAATGGTTTGGAAAGTTTGCCAGCAAGATTTCATTCCAACTTCCATTTAACTCCATGTCTCATATAACACTAGGTAATGACATCATTGCTCCATTACAAAGCTAATGCTACACATATATTGTGTCACGGCACTATGGCTTCATTCCAGACCTAACACCACTGTGGGTTGAAAATGACCATACACTGGTAAATTTGGTTTGTGACTGGTAAGTATGTCTACTCTGTTCTGGAAGCTAATCAATTTCCGGAGGTTCTTTTAAAGAGTAAAAATCAAACTAGCTTGTTAAACAGGGAATATATCCAATCAATTTAGGAAACCATCACCCACTCTAGGCGATGGACTAAAAAGTTTGTTTCCTTCACTGCCCTACAGCTGATGTTGCCGTATCATGACTCCATTCCCCACCTAATGCTATTCCCAAACTCACTGTTTTGCAGCTCCTTTCCAAACCTAATGCTGTACCCCAAGTCACTGCATTGTGGCTCCGATCCAAACCAAAGTTTTAACCTAGGTCACTGTATTATGGCTCCATTCCAAACCGAATGCCACATCCCAAGTCACTGTATTATGGCTCTATTCCAAACCAAATGTTTTAACCTAGGTCACTGTGTTATGGCTCTATTTCAATCCTAATGCCACATCCTAAGTCACTGTATTATGGCTCCATTCCAAACCAAATGTTTTAACCTAGGTCACTGTATGATGGCTCCATTCTGAACCAAACGCTAACTCCTTTCGCTGCCTCTCTGTCCCTCTCACTTTCTCTGTCGCTCTCTCTATTAGAAGCTATGGGGTCAGTTAATCTACTGGCTTAGATTGTGACTGCATCAAGGCACACACACACACACACACGCACACACACACACACACACACGCACACACACGTATCCAAACACACAGTGAGAACAGATAAGCTACATTATGTGTGTGTGTGTATATGCATGAATGCATGTCTTCTTGTGTGTATGTGTGTGTGTGTGTGTGTGTGTGAGTGAGTGAGAGAGACAGTCTGCTGGGATCGTGAGGGCCTGGAGGCACCATATGGTCTCTGTGTCGCTCATAGACCTCTCTTTGTTCTCCTCTCGCCTCTCCTCCTTCATCCTTTCTTTCCTCTCTTCCTCTCGGTCTCTTTACTCTTTCACTGCTGGTTCTTTGATCCCCCATCTCTCTTCCTCCTCCCTTCTCCTCTCCACCTTCTTCAATCTTTCTTTTCTCTCTTCCTCCATCTCACTCTCTTTTTCTCTCTTTATTATCACTATCGCTTTTCTCTGTGATACATGGAACCTCGCGCTCAGTCTTTGACTTGGTGCAGATCTTTTGCACAATTAGTGAAGAATATAGGAAAGTCGCACACAAAACATTTTGGGCTGACTCATCATGACTCACCAGTAGCCTATTCACTCAGCATTATCAATTCAGCAGATCGTCATTATTGGCAAGGTTTCCAATGAAGAAAAAGAACCATAATAAAAGATGCTTAATCCCTAAGCCAACATCAGACTGGGACATCACTCATAAAGTTTGGACATTCTTTTATCTCTCTTTCTCTCCTCTCTCACTATTGCTATCCTTACTTCTGTCTCTCTCCCTTTCTCCATAGCTGGGTTTCCATCCAAGTATTCTTTTTTTTTTTTTTTTTGCAAATTAGCATGTATCGAGTTAGAAAAGCTTAATGGAGTTGGCAAACTTTGTTTAAATGTTCTCTATCAGAAAAAAAGTTACACTTGCTTGACAGAGAAGAAATGTTTTTTGGCAATAACAAGAATTATGCATTGTGATGGAAACGCATTTGCAAAAAAGTATTAATATAGGCTTTACATGACTTTCACTTTCATTGTACAGCAGTTGAAAAGTGGCTGAAACGATGTCTGTAAAATATCTGTCCACCACAACTGTCTCTCCCATGTATGAGTCTCCATCATGGTTGTATGGCCATTAGTTGGTGCATTAGCATATTGCCAAGTGCATTTCTTTGTTTTTGTCTGTGGATCAAAGCATGACCAACATTAAATGACACTAAAGAACAAACTTACTAATCCATTCTTGAAAGAACTATTCCCATTCTTCTAGTGGATGTGTTTTTTGACATTAGGAAAGCCTTTTCATTTGCTTCAGCAGATGGAAACACAGCATACATGTCTCTCTGTCAAATTCAAATTTCAAAATAAGCTTTATTGGCACAAGACAAACAAGTCCTGGATTATTTTATCTCCATCTCTCTCTCTCTCTCTCTCTCTCTCTCTCTCTCTCTCTGTCAGTCTGAGTGCTGTAGTAGTCTGATATATATTAGTTTTCCCTATCTCTTTGATGAGGGTTGACTCTTCAGCTTAGCTGTCTCTGCTCCAGGACATACTGTATGCTTCCTCCAGTGGCTGTGTGTATGTGTGTGAGTGTGTATGGCAGCGCGTGGGCAGCTTGAGGAGTATTAGCAGAGATCAGAGAGTCTCTAAGATTTGAGAAAGAGAGATAGAAAGATAGAGGCAGAAAGAGTGAAATATGACCTTTTGTGTACTGTTTTGGCAATATTGTCACTGTTACTGGCATGTCAATAAAGTAATTGCAAGAGAGAGAGACATTTAGAGACAGACGGAGAACATTTTTGATGAATTCCTAAAACGCTTTGGCAATACTGTTAATGCAACATTCATGCCAATAAAGAATATTGAATTGAACAGAGACAGAGGGAAATAGAGGCAGAGAGCTTAATTGAATTGAATGCAAGAGAGGAAAGATGGAGAGAGAGAAGGAAAGACATATGAGATAGACAGATAGAGACAGTGGGAGGCCGAGTGGACCAGAGGGAGGTATATCTATCTCCTTGGAGTTAGTGTGTGGGTGTATGGAGGTTCTGACAGATAGTGTTGCCCTGTTATTTAGTGTCCCCGGTGTTACACAGCGGTTGGTGGGGGCGTTTCAGCCAGACACCTCTGGTACAATAACACCAGATACTGTTCCACTCCAGCAGGAAGACAATGATCTCTCTCGTTTTTTGGTCTCTCTTTTCAAAGCTATTCATTTT